>NC_056729.1:217174865-217187365 GCF_019279795.1 Protopterus annectens | reverse complement strand
AGCCAAACCAGGTACACCTGTACATGTCACTGTACATTATTGTGGGATGTGCACATCCCAGGCAATGTCCATGTCAAGGACTATCAAAGACAGACATGGCATGCATTGCAAAGCTATGGCCATACACAATGGTAACCAGGATGTCAGGACAGTTCATACAATACCCATCTGTGTGGGACATTGCAGACACCACACCACTGTACCACACTGCACACCATTGTCGGGTAGTGTGATGCCAAGGATTACCCCCCACCCAGCCTTGTACAGCCATCTTACACAGCCAACCACTACACACCCATAAAGCAATGAACACATGAATGTCAATACTGGCACCTTGTGTCTGCATGTGGGGTATGATGCTCCCAACCACAGTCACTCCCCAGTATAACTCCCATTGTCATACCAACAGATATCAAACACTTTCACATTCCCTAGCCCATAGAACCTCTGGATACACCCTGTGGTGCATGTAGTACCTGTGCATTACTGCAGTGTGGCAAACTAAGTAGTTTGGAAGTGCATTTGTGGGCCTGGCAAAGAGTGCCAATGTGAGTCCATTAGAGAGTGTGGTTGTGTTGACAATGACATCCATTCATGTGGACAGCCATGTGTGTTACACCTAATGTATGTCTACAACATCTCTGTTGCAAATGTCATTCACCAGCACACATATATGTTCTTACAGCACACCAACATGTCAGCTTTGTGGCACATGGAGTAACTGCATGCACTTATAATAGTAATGACTAGTCAGTCAGAGGTTTGAACCCCTGTACTGGTAGATGTGTGGCAGCTGATGCTTAGGTTTTAGTCTCCAAGCCCTTCTGTGGTGTACTTTGCCTCTGTCTGTCCCTCCCACACACTCTCTAGTGGATGTGGAGGTGTACACCTGCTCAGCAGCAGCTTGTGTTTTATAAGTGATGGTCATGATCAGGTGATGGCCTCTGCACCTATTGCAGTTCTCCTCTAGCTGATTGCATGTGGAACATCTTTGATGATGTTCCCATAGCCAATCGCATGAAAAACACAGTACAGTATCTAAGAACATCATGCTGGTATTTCCCCATGACAGTCGCTGTGAGTGGTACCTGGATCTGGTGTTTGGTAAATGGCATCACAGATATCTGGAAGTTCCTCAAACAACATACACAGTGGGAAATAGCCTAAAGACTGGAGGGTGATGTGCCTACAGCATGTAAGAGTAGCTATGCTTTATTGAGACTACTGCCTGTTTAACAAGTTTTGTGTAGTAGTGACTATTCTGCATGTTTTAAAACTGACAAGACAGTGCTCTGTTTGTGAGGGACCCCATCTGTAGGGCCATCTGTGGACTGGTCAGTGTGTGGAACCATTTGTTTCCTGAGTTACTCACTGAACACACATCTGTGAACTGCAGGAGTATAGTGTGAGGATTGCAGTCAGTACATGGTGATAGTGATGTGTTACTACCATCGCATCTCCGATTGGACATATGTCACATGAAACAGTGGTATGACAGACACTGTCTGGGGTTCTCAGTAACATGCCAATAATGGGCCACTGTTCATAGCTGCAGTCACAAGTCTTCTAAACTTTGTGCAGATGTCATGCAGTATATATATGCATGTGTTGTGCTCCCTCTGTAAATGTATACCATCTGTTGTGTTGGGTTGATGGTCATATCTATGCATGCTGTTATAAGTAATCCTGAATGCTGTTGACTATTACTAAGCCATATCTGTGTTTAAACTGCAACACCATAGGCTGTATGGGTTTGGAGGTCCCGGCAGAATCTCCTGTCCCACTAGAGCTGGCCATGGCACTGAGCACCAGCACATATGGGGCCCAGCCTTGGACCTCCACCTCTGTTGGCTCTGCACCACCTTCTGGTGGTACCACAACTGAGGATGGGGCTTGTCCCCCTGGGGGAGCAGGTCCAGACAGGAACATGTCCGCTGTCGTACAGTCCTGGACGTGGTGCATAGGTGTCTCAATAAGGGGTTTCGAGGCCAGATACACCAGCTCAAGGGCAGAGTGTCACATTTGCAGGGTGAGCCTGCCCCTTCTAGACAGCCCCCAGCAATGCCATCTTTGCAGCTGTTTTGGTGTAGTGGTGGCTGCCCATGGCTGGGGACCTCTGTCCCACTTTTTCCATCTGGGATCGCATGGGCTTGTGACTGCCGAACACCCCTCCCTGTCCGAGGTGTATCCTCCCACATGTGTCATATACTGACCCTGTATGCTGTCTTGTCTGTCATCCTACCCTACCTATCCTCCACAAGCATACCTACTCTCCTTCCCCCACATCTCACTCACCCAACAGAAACAAAAGGCCAATCAGTTCCTAGAACAACATTTGCCCCATACATTTATTTATTTATTTATTTTATTTTACATTTGTTGACCGGGCTAGTCCAACTGGATTTATGTCCATTTTCAGTGGAGGCCCGGGGAGAAAAGCTCCAGAGGTACAAAAAAAAATTTTACAAATACAAATAATACATAGTACAAGTGTGTTATGCAATGGGAAGAATGATATGTAATCACATATATTATAGATCTTAAAGAACTAAATAAGCTAACTTAGACAAAAGGCCTGTGGAGAAAAGCTCCAGGGCTAAAACAATTTTACAATTACAAATATTGCATAGAACTAATGTGTTATATAATCACTTATATTATAGTTCATGACTAACTAGAAAAAGCTAAATTAGAAAGAGATTAAGTTAGAGGTTAACTCTTAGCAATACAAAAGGAAGGTCAGAAATGTTAAAATGAATAATGTAATATTTACAAAGATAAGGGAAAATTTGTTAGTTGGAGAGTTGAGGTAGATGCAAGGGTCAAAGTGGTTAAGGAAGGTTTATGATAGAGTAAGGTGCAAACAGGTTAGTCTGGGTTGGTACAAGAGCAAAGCCAGAATTTATTAAAGTGTCTTAATAGTTGTTTCTTAAAGAGTGGAAGAGTGGACAAAGAAGAGATATCAGATGGAAGATTGTTCCATATTTTACCTACTGAGTTAGAGAAAAGGCAGTTGCCTGCAGAATTATTAGTTTTGGTAATATTAACAAGTAGTTTATCAGAGGAACGTAGTTGTTTCAGGTTTATTTAGGGAGTCAAGAGGGTATAAAGAGCTGGTGTTTTAGAAGGTTGGTATAGGATTTTGTGTGCTATTAAAAGTTGTTGAAAAATGAGCTTGTTAGGGAGTTCAAGCCAGTGTAGTTGTTTTAGGTTTAGACAGTGGTGGGTTCTGAATTGGGATGAGGTGGCAAATCTGGCAATATTATGATAAGATGTAGTAAGTTTCTTAAGGTTACTTTTAGATAGATTAGTGTAAATGGGGGAGGCATACAGAAGGGTAGAGATAAGGTGTGTTTGGGCTAAGGTTGTCCTAGCTTCAGGTGTGAGGAAGGGCTTTATTCTGTACAGGGATCCTATTTTCTTATTAACTGCTTTTATAGTACTGTTGATTTGAGTATCATAGTTAAGATTGTTATTGATAATAACACCGAGAAGTTTAGCTGTGGAATCAGGAGAGATAATTGTGTTGTCAGTTGCTGTAATACAGAAGTTTAATAAAGTTGATTTACGTGTAGGTGAAAAGAGTAATAATTTAGTTTTCTTAGGGTTAAGGAGTAGGCAGCGATTGGAGAACCACTGTTCAACAGTTGAGAAGGCTGTTTGAGTTTGAGTCTGGAGCTCAGTTTGAGAAGAAGCAGTGCAAATAATGGTGGAATCATCTGCATATTGTATGCAGGTGGTGTTGGGTATAGATGATTGAAGGTCGTTGATAAAGATGGAAAATAGGAGTGGGCCTAGGATAGACCCTTGTGGTACTCCTAAAGAAATAGGGAGGAGAGCAGATAGTGAGTTTTTCCAGAGAACAGCTTGCTGCCGGTTTTCTAGATAGGAAGAAAACCAGGTTATGGAAGAGGGATCCAGGGCCAGAGATTTTAGTGTGTGCAGAAGAAGTGAATGATTCACCATATCAAAGGCTTTTGATAGGTCTAAGAAAAGAGAAGATGTAAGTTTGTTGTTGTTGCAGTTGAAGTTTATGGTATTGGTAAAGGAGAGTAAAGCTGTGGTGGTACTGTGGGCAGGACTGAAACCATGTTAAGTGTCAGCTAGAAGGTTGTTATGGAGGAGATGGTTGAGTAGTTGTTTATGTATACATTTCTCCATGATTTTGGCTAAGGGAGATAGAAGTGCTATGGGACGATAGTTGGAGAAGTCATAAGATTTGCCTCCTTTATGTAGGGGTATTATATGAGATATCTTCCAGACTGTTGGAAAAATACCTTCTTTTATTGATCTGTTTATCAGGATAGAGACAGGGTAAGCAATGGATTTTGCTGCTAGTTGCAAGAATTCAGCAGGAAGCTTGTCTGCAGAAGGGGTAGTAGGTTTTAGTTTATGGAGAAGAGATTGTATAAAGGAGGTAGATACAGGTTGTAGGTTAAAGGGAGGGATAGTGTTTATTAAGGTATGTGGAGGTAGTTTAGAAGTATCTGGAGATAGTTGGTTGGCTAGAGTTTGTATAGAATTGGTGAAGAAGGAATTAAAGTTATTGGCTGTTAGTGTGGGGTTATCTGGGTCGGAATCCTGTGGGTTGGGGTAATTATTTTGCCTGGGGTCAGCAGATTATTAATACATGACCAGAATGTTTTTGGTTCATTTTTTGTAGTATTTTGAAGTTGAACGTAGTATTTCTTTTTGTCTGATAGGATTGCTTTTACTGTTTCTTAGTTCTCTAAAGTTTTGGTGGTCATTTGGACTTTTGGAGGTACGCCATTTATGCCAAGATTTGTTTCTTAGGGCTATTTTATGCTTAGTATTTGTGGTTAGCCAGGGAGCAGTTTTAGTTTTAGTTCTAATGGTGCGACTTGGGGCGTGCTGATTAAGTATAGCTAGGAATGTAGAATTGAAGTGGTCTACTGCTTTGTTGAGTGGGAGATATTTTAGTGGGGCCCAATGACATTGTGAAAGTTCAGCTTGAAAGTGATCAGGGTTAAATTGCTTTTTTGAGTGTAGAGTTTGGAAAGTGGTGGGTAGGGTTAGGTTGGTTTTGCATCTAATGATATAGGTTAGTGCGTGGTTACTAAGGTCATCTGGAAGGATATGAGATTGGTAGGTTTGCAAGGGGGTATTTGTAAGAATCCAGTCTAGGGTGGTATACTTATTGTTTGCTTTATTAATTCTAGTGGGACCATCGATAAGTTGTTTGAAGCCATAGAGGTTAATGTGGGAAGGAGGGTTATCATTGTTACAGGAATTCCAATCTATGTTGAAGTCCCCTAGGATTAGTGTTTCTTGTGGGAGTTTGATAGAAAGTTGGTAAAGTATATCTTCAAGGGTATTGATGTTATTTCCAGGGGGGAGATAAGTACAAATGATGTTTATTGCTTTAGTGTTATTGATTTGTATTTTGGAGCTAATAACTTCTGCATTTGTGTTTTGGGTAAGAGTCAGGTCTAGAGGATTAAGTTTAAGTTTTGCTTTGTACAGAATGGCTACCCCACCTCCTTTCTTGGTAGTGCGATCAAGTCTAATCATGTTATAACTGGGTGGGGTAATTTCAATGTCTTTAATGGAAGGTTTTAACCAAGTTTCTGATAGGCATAAAATGTCAAACTGTTGAGTTTCAAGGAGGGCATAGCTGTCCATTTCACACATGTGTCCACTGGACACATGTAACCCTTTTAATATGCATCACAACATACTCCAGTTGTCCTCACCCTGTCTCTCAGCCACATGATCCTAGTATGCACATGACTCCTAAATGATCCAGGTACACGTGATGTGGACAACCCCATTGTACACAGAACACTACCTGTCCCTCTATGGTTACCCCATTTACCTTCATCATGATGATGATGTCACACACAGCACCTTGCAAGAGTACTGTTCTCACATAATGATTAGACAGGAACTGCTGTGTTGATGTAAATAACATGCACAGAGTGATGTATATGGCCATTGTATAACTGTTTGTGTGTATGTATGAATAACACATGGCTGTCTGAGGGAGTCTTGATATTACATAGGACAACACCACTACATAATACAGGTGTTGCTGGTGTTTCTCTTTTCATTCCTTTCTAATCCTTTGTTGTCACATGGGATGTTCCTGATATATCTATATATATGTATGTATCTATATTTGGACATAAACACTCACACATACATCTACATGATGGAATACATTTCCTATACTGTTGAATGACTGCACTGGATGATATGTTCTGCCATGACTTAGTGGTAAATCCCAATAGCTGTGTGTGTAGGGTCCTGGTTTCAAGCCTTGCAGAGGCCGTTTATTTTGTTGCTGGGCAGAACAAGGCCATTGGATGCGGAGTGATTAAGGCAC
This sequence comes from Protopterus annectens, assembly GCF_019279795.1. Classification (NCBI taxonomy): domain Eukaryota; kingdom Metazoa; phylum Chordata; order Ceratodontiformes; family Protopteridae; genus Protopterus; species Protopterus annectens. The sequence continues at coordinate 217,181,019 of NC_056729.1, read as the reverse complement.
ATTAAAGCAGTTGTGAGCGGGTGTGCGTGGGTTTGCATGGAGCTAAGCAATTCTAACCTCTGGTTACAGTTTTTTACACTCAGTTAGCCTCTACACTGCTTTACCAGTGTAATACTCGTATACTGGCGGCCAAACAGGCTTACACCCACTTGCTCCCGCACTTGAAAATGCACTGCATTTGGTGTTTGCATCTGACACTCACACCCCTGGGTGGGAGTGAAGACTACGATATTACCTTGTGATGCCTATCACATTGGATTACATGCCTACAGTACTGCGAATGGCTGCCCATTAGGCAACAGCATGCCGTTCAACTGTACGGAATCTGCAGCCTGTCCAGAGTTTGATTCATATTATTGGTGTGTTCCTCTTACAAACTGCATCTGTCTGGCTAATACATAGGAACTCACACTCTTCAATACAAACAAGTAATAGGGTTTTGAAACCCAAATCATTCAGCCAAGTCATGCTACTACATACCTAATATTCTATCGTCCGACTGGATACAGGTCCTTTGTCTGCGGAGGTCCGGGGAGAAAAGCTCCAGGTGTACAATACTATATTACTAATTACTAGTAAATTATAGTGAAAAATATAACAGTGAAATTACAAAAATGGAAATTTTAAAATATGTTTAGATAGGGACAATGTGCAGTCACATATTCATTTTAACAATATATATATAGGCAGGTACCATTTTAAGTCACATATACACAGGATAGGTTGCTAGTAAGTTATCTAAGAAAGAAAAAGTTAAATCCTTCTCATTCTTTTCATAGGAAAGAGTTACACAAAATTGTAACTGATTAGTGGCTCACTGACAAACTCTTATGAGATTCACATGTACAGATTCTGTCAGTTTGGGGTTAGTCAGGATTAGTACAGGGATGAAGCCAATGTGTTTGCAGTTATGTTTTAAGAGATGTTTTGAATTGGGGTAAGGAGGGGTCATTGGTGAGTTCCACAGGAAGAAGGTTCCATTTTTTTTTCCAACAGAGTTAGAGAATATTGATGTACCTGCTGAATTGTTCGATCTAACAGCCTGCCCTAGTACTTTGTTGGAAGAGCAAAGAGTCTTTAGATTACTGTAGGGGTGATAATGTTTTTCAGTACTGGTGTACTGTCTGGGTTGTAGAGAATGAATTTTATGTATAGTTATTAGATGGGTAAATTGCAGTTGGCTGAGTAACTCTAGCCAGCCTATTGATTGGAGGTTAATACAGTGATGTGTTCTAAAATCTGACCCTGTGGCAAATCTTGCACTGTTATTATAGCAGCTATTCAATTTATTGAGATTTGATTTGGATCGATTAGCAAAGATGGTTGAAGCATAAAGAAAGGTTGATAGCAGATGTGTATGGGCAATAACAGTTCTGGTGGATCGGATTAGGAATTGCTTGATCCTATATAAAGAGCCTAGTTTTTTGTTGACTGTTTTAATAGTTTTGTCTATGTGAGCATCAAACTTAAGTTTTTTGTCTATGATTACTCCCAGTAGTTTAGTGCTAGGTTCTGGGGAAATTATGGTACCATTGTTATATGTTATTGTGAGGGGTGGAAAGGAGATCTTGCGAGTGGGGGAGAAGAGCAATAGTTTGGTTTTGTTTGGGTTTAGTAGTAGTCTGTGACCTGTCAGCCAGTTCTCTACTTGGTTGAAAGTGATTTGTGATATAGCTTGCAGATCTGAGGGGGAGGTGGCAGAGCAGATTAAGGTGGAATCATCTGTATACTGAATGCAAGTTGCACTTGAGATGACTTTATGCAGGTCATTAATGAATAAGAAGAATAAGAGGGGACACAGAATAGATCCTTGAGGGACTCTGAGAGTGACTGGTAAAAGGGATGACAGAGTCTCTTTCCATAGTGCAGCTTGTTGTCTGTCACTTAGGTAAGAATGAAACCAGTTTATTGCTAGGCTGTCTATGGGGAGTGATTGTAGTGTGTCTAAGAGTAACTGGTGGTTTACCATATCAAATGCCTTGGATAGGTCTAGGAAGAGGGCAAAGGAGAGCTTGTTATTATTGTGGTTTTGATTTATTGTATTAGAGAAGGAGAGAAGGGTTGAGGTAGTGCTAAGGTAGGGTCTAAATCCGTGTTGGGAGGGGTCTAGGAGAGAATTTTGATGCAGATAGGCAAGACGTTGCTTATGAATATATTTTCCATTATTTTAGCCAAGAGGGATAGGATTGCTATAGGCCTGTAATTAGAATGTTCAGTGGAGTCTGCCCCTTTGTGTAGAGGAATAATGTGGGAGGTTTTCCAGATAGAGGGGATATAGGTTTCCATAATTGCTCTATTAATTAAAACCAAAATGGGTAATGCTATTTAACTGGCTGCATTTCGGAGATATTCAGCAGGTAGTAGGTCTGCTGAGAGGGTGGTGAGTTTCAGCTTCTTCAGAAAGGACTTAATGAAAGATGTTGGCACTGGTTCAATTTTGAAGGGGATTTGATTATCAGTTGTGGGTTTGGTGGTAATTAGGGTATTGTGTGATAAATTGTTGGCTAGGGATTGCACTGTTTCAGTAAAGAAAGTATTAAATGTATTGGCAACAGTCTTAGGAGGTTGTTGGAGTGTAGTTATGGGGGTAGGGGTAGTTGACTGACCTGGGCAGAGTAGTTTATTAATGCCTGACCAGAATTTTTGTGGTTGGTTTTGGTGTTTTTGTTGTAGATTACAGTAGTATTTATTTGTATCTAATATAACAGCCTTCTTAGTATCATTCCTCAACTGTTTATACAAGATGTGGTCTTTTGGTGATCTAGTGGTTCTCCAAGTGGACCATGCTTTGTTTCTGCTAATAATCTTTTGTCTTGTATCCTTGGATAGCCATAGTGCGACTTTGCTATTGGTTCTAATAGTACGTTTGGGAGCATGGTTGCCAGGATAGCAAGAAATGTAGAGCTGAAGTATGTGACTGCTTCATCTAGAGGAAGCAGTGATAGGTTGGACCAGTTACAAGAGTTAAGCTCATTCAGGAAATTAGATTGAATGAAGTTCTTAGTATTTCTAATGGTTTTAAAGGTCGATTATATAGGTGAGGGAGTGATCACTAAAATCTTCAGGTAAGGTGCTTACTTGGTATAGCTGAGGCTGATTGTTTATTAATATCCAGTCAAGGATACTTTCCTTATTGCTGGGCTTATTAATTCTGGTAGGTGATGAGATTAACTGAGAGAAGCCTGCAGGTTTATATGGGTTGACGGGAATTCTGCAGCGCAAGTATACCAATCGATATTAATGTCTCCGAGAATAATAGTTTCTTGGGGGTAGTTAGTGGACAGCCATTGGAGGATACTCTCCAAGGTATTTATGTTGCAACCTATGGGAATATAGATACAAACAATGTGTATATATTTGTGTTTGTTGATGAGTACTTTTGCAACTAGTATTTCTGCATTGTTAGTGATTTGGGTATTTGGAGTACTAATTTTGGATACTTCAAGTGTGGATTTGTATAAGATGTCTACCCCCCTCCTTTTTTTGAGATATGATCAAGCCGCACTATATTGTATCCTGGGGGTAGAACTTCATTATCAGTAGTAGTTGGTTTGAGCCAGGTTTCGGAAAGGCATAAAACGTCAGGGGAGTGGATATCAAGGAAGGCATGTAAGTAGTAAGTTTTCTTGTTTAAACTTCTAATGTTTAGATGACAGACTAAGAATGAATTGTTGGCTTTATTTGAGTACCTTAGGCTAGTAAGGCTGTTGTTTGTGGGATTTGTAGTAACAAGTGGGGTTGGGCCTGGGTTAGGGTGGATGTCACCATTGACTATGGGGTTAGGTAGCAGTCTAGTAATACGTTTCTAGAGTTTTAACAAGAGTTTGTAGTAGGTTTTAGTCCTGTGGCTAATATATGAGACACGAATGGGATGTTGAGGCTTTGCATTACTGGAGTTAGCTGAGGGGTGGGATAGTAATGGGTTAAAATTATGTGCTGGGTTAGAAGATATGGTAGTATGTGTAGGGAAGTGTGTGGCAGGGAGGTGTAGGTGTTCATAGGCTGTGATAATGTAAAGAATAATAAGTGGGGGTAAGAGGTAGTAAATGGGATTAGATTTTGGAGGTGTGTTACAAGTACGTAGAGGCATTCTAGGGTGATTTAGTACTGTATGTTAAGAATAGATTGAGTGGCTCACTAAATAAGGTGTAGTGAGAGTTTGGAGATAGGTTGTAGTGAGGGACTTGGTGTGGGTTAAAGTGTTAAAATGGGTGTTGTTAATAAGGGAATATAGAGGAAGTGATTGAGATGAGTGGGAGTGGTCACAGATGAGTGGGAGTGGCTAGTGGGGAATAAGATTAGGGGTGGGTCGGAAATGGGGGCAGGGTAAGGGAGCGGAGTGAGCCGGCAGGGCAAATGGAGCGGGAAGACCCAAAGGAAGGTAGAAGGCAGGTCTGCCTGGAAACAATCAAAAGAGTAGAGGGCAAGTTAGAAGGTGAGTATATAGTATTGCTGAGAGAATAGTTAGCAGACAAATAAGAGCAGAGAGATTTGGAGGACCACACAGGGCACAAATTACATAGACAGCTATACTTATGGAATGTCAGAGAGGAAAGGCTGAGATGAACTAGATAGTATAGAAAGGAGGGAGAGAGAAGATATACTAGCAGCAAGGAGCAGGAGAAGAACAAAGTTGAGATAGTAGTAATACAAGGCAGTAAGGGGGAGACTTCAGTCAGAAAGTAAAGGCAGAAATGCTGTTGAGAGAGGGTTTGGACATAAGGTCCGGAGAGGAGAAGAGTTAGGATGGTAAAATAGCACAGAAACAGTATACAGGCTGAGGGTAGCTATAGAGATAGAACAGGGGCTGCTGGCATCTTCTTTTTGTGGCAACTAGCAGGAGAACACTGTAATGGCTGTTATATCATTCACTCTAACATTAACCAAGACACTAGTTCATCATATAGCGCATTCTACAGGGACACATACTTCCGATGTACTTTTTTTAAGCTTTTGTTGGCTCCTAGACCAATGGTCAGAGATGCAGGGTAGCAGTTAGGATACACAACACACTGTTGCTGTTACTGTGGTCACAAGAATACCACAGGGGAAGGTCCTATAGGGCTACAAAAACAAAGAGGAGGGGGATTATTTTAGAGCACAGCTTCAGGAAAAGGAGAAAGGTAAAAACACTGAGGGTAGATCTAAATAAATATAGGTAGGCAAATACTAGTTAACTAGCACTAACATCCACTGTGTATGTGACTTATTGACAAAATTAGACAGGAACACAGCAGCATTTAGACTATATACAAAAGATATACAGTAAAAAAGAGCAGGTGATGGCAGTGCAGTAATGATATTCACAAAAGATATACACAAAAGATATTCAGTAAAAAAACAGCAGTTAATGGCAGTGCAGTAAAGACATTCACAAGGCCTGATAAAGCACAACTTCAGTAATGTTATGGACATGAACAGTGTTATACAGTATTAAAAGCAATTGTCCCTCTGTATATTTTAAATTAGACCAACACAGAAGTAAAATGCACTTGAGACCTTGGGATAGTCACCTTGCAAAAATACAAGTAGGCGTGAATTAATCCTGTATTCTACTTCCGTGATAAACACAGCATTTAGTGAGATGGGTATAATTCCCTACTAAGCTATTGACTTTTGTGACTGTATAAACTAGCCATTTAATATCCTTATTTCCAGATAGCCTGATAATTCACTAGAAATGCAGATTATTATGCTAATAGTTAGTTATAATGCATTTGTACGATTATACGGCTTCATAAGTGTAGGAAAGTGATATATGTTAGCTATGAAGCATGCTGGTTGCAAGCGTATAGCCCTAGTGTCCTTTGCAACCAACAAGTCACACGACATGCACCTAAATACAGGATTCGCCATAAAAACAATATAAAAAGTATAGATTACTCATAAAGGAACCAGTTATGAGTGTTCGTCTAGTCCTGGCACTTCTTGCGCTTAAACAGTTAGTTAGGTTTCAAAAACCTAATACAATCACATGCTAAACAACTACTCTTTTCCCATGGTTTCCATTAAAACAGGGTCAGATTCTGTTAAAATAATGTTATAAGCATTCAAAGCTAATAAAGGAAGCAGGTACGAGAGTCCATATAAACTCGTCGCCTCTTGTGTTCAAACAGATTGGTCTCAGTAACCTAATACAATCCCATGTTAGACA